>NC_056743.1:1673459729-1673477229 GCF_019279795.1 Protopterus annectens
TAAATTCTTATAAAAACCTTCCTACCCTAAGATCAGCTAAAAAACTACAAGTTGCCACTACCAAATCCTTTAACAAAGCTGGAGACTGCCTATTCTGAAATGCAGTTGGCAATTCCTGGAACAAACTTCCAACTGAGATCACATCCCTTACTTCTACCAACCTTTTCAAGAATCAGCTGAAAAATTTCATTAAAACCAAATGGCTTTGCCCCTGCTCTCAGCCTGACTGATACTTATTTCTCCTCTTTCTACTCTAACTCTCAAACTGGATTTCTTTTGCTGAAACTCCTCTACCTTCCATATATGGCATGTTTAAACTTCTTGCTCTCTTTTTTGTATCTCCCCACTATGCTATTTTTATTTTGTATTTTTATGCTTACTGAAACTGAACTAGGACTATTTTTTTTTTCTTTTTTTGGCTGTCAAAAAAAAATATATTTTTACTGGCAATCAATTGTTTACTCATGTAATTATTCTTGTATTTAACTTTTTTCCTTGGGGACTATACAATTATTTTTTTGTAATTGCTATTTCTTGCGGATTATTTGTATAAATGTTTCTTTTTTCTGTCCTTGTTATTGTCTAGGAGCTTTTCTCCTCGGGCCTCTACTGAAAATGGACATATATCTAGTTAGACTAGCCCGGTCAACAAATATAAAATAAATAAATAAATAAAAAATATATATATATATATATATATATATATATATATATAGAGAGAGAGAGAGAGAAATGTATATATCTATTTAGATATAAATATATGTACACACACACACATACAGCTACATGTTTAAATACATTTCCTGTACTGTTGAATGACTGAGCTAGATGACATGTTTTTGAAAACATCAGAATTACATGTATCTGACATGGCTTAGTGGTAAATCACTTTGGCTATGGTTTTCAGGGTCCTGGGTTTGAGCCTTGCAGAGTTTATTTTGTTGCTGGGCGGAACACGGGACATTGGATACAGAGTGATTAATGCACTTTTAAGCAGTTGTAAGTGGGTTTTCGTGGGTTTGCGTGGAGGTAAGCACTGCTAACCTCCAGTTACAGTTTCTTATACTCATTTAGCTTCTAAATTGCTTAACCTGTGTAGGCATTGCTTACCCCTGCGCAAAGAGGCTTATACCCATTTACTGCTGCTTAAAAGTGCTTACTCCAGCTTACCCCAACATTAATTTCTTTAAAAGAAAAGAAAAAGGGTTGATATGAAAGTGGTGAAAAAGGGGCATAAAGAGGGAAAGAAAGTGGAGAAAATAGCTAGGGATGTGCAGGAGGGTGTAGGGAAGGTCCGTAGCTTCCCATTTCTTGTACAGCAACAACTGTCCATATACCCTGAAGTTGGAGGTAGGTTTGGACACTCAAACCCCTGAGAGAGGGGTGAGGACAACAATAATATGTTGTGATGCCAATTAGACCACAGTACATGTATCTAGTGGATATGTGTGCGAAATGTACAGCTATGTATGGGGTGATATTTTTTTTGTGAACAGGTTGCCCCTTTTTTCAGCTGAGAGTGGAATGTTGGGGAGGGATAGTATGTATATTTGGGGTGGAAGGTTGAGTAGGTTAACAGACAAGACAAACAAGACGCATACATGGGCGGTATATGATACATGTGGGGTGTAAACACCTTGATGGGGAGGGGTGTTGGGAAATCGGAAGCCCATGAGCCACTATTGGAAACAGTGGGACTGAGATCCCCACCCATGGGCAGTCATCACTGCACCTTCCCAGCCCCAAAGCTGACTGTGCTGGGGGTGAGTTGGAGAGCCAGGCCAACCCTCTAGTCATGACACATGGCCCTCGAGCTGACATAGAAGATCTCCAAACTGCTGATCGAGCTCTCTAAGCACTACAACCCAGACCTGGCGACTGGTGACAGCTTCCTGTCTGCGCCCACTTCCAGGGGGTGAGCCCCATCCCCTGAGGCAGTTGCACCTGAAAATGGTGCAGGACCAACAGAAGAGGAGGTCCCAGGTTGGGCCCCAGACATGCTGGTGCCCGGTGCCATGGCCAGCTGAGGTGGGACAGGTGGGTCCACTGGGACCCACATTCCCATAAGTGCTATGGTGTTTATGGTGTATCAACATATGTGGGTTAGTAACAGTCAACACATTCCAGGGTTAGGTATAACAGCATGCATAGATATTCCCATTAACCCGGACAACAGATATGGAACAGTTGCATAGCATATATGGGACCACAGTGGTAATAGCAACAGCATGCAGGTACATTGATGACACCATGCCACCAATGTTGGAGTATTTCAACATAGCACATGCATAGAAACAGATTTAAATAATTATCAACCAATAGGACATATGTCCCAACATAACAGTGAAGTCATCACATACCAGTTGAGGTGGGTATTTAGTTTATTGTTGGAGATATGGTGGGGGGGAGAAAGATGTCAATTAACAACTAGTATATTCCTATAGTTCGCATTACTTTCCTAGTCAGTGCTGTTATCTATACCTTACAATATTACTATACTACCCTATTGCCTTAGTTTGGACAGTGATGTGGCTGTCATCATTTTTATATATGAACTGGTTTTATCTGCAGTATACACCTCTTACCTGGTATACCTGTGGAGGAAATGTTTGTTAACACTACCTGTTTCTACACATACTCCTAGATTCCATGTTGATGGTATGCATATACCTGTCCATCTCTTTTTGCTCAGACTCTGGCCATGTCTTGACCACATGCAGGTGAACTGGGACATAGGTAGACTATTGCCCTCTTCAACCTTTAGTGACTTACAACACTCTTATACAGGATTTCCTGGACAGTTATATTATGTAGCACAGTGTGGGTGACAGTGATCAGTGATACCTCATTATTCAGAGCAACTGCAACACTCACAATTCCATACAATACCAAAGTAAACAGTACTAGTACAGAGTATCAAGCTTTTATTTCTCGACACAGTTTGTTAGCACTACCTGAATGTTGCCACACAAAGCACCAGATTTCACATTAGTATTATGCACATACATCTCACTCTGTTACTGTGCACACTCTGGTCACAGCCTGACAACATGGAGGTGTAGATAGGACTTACTTGGCTTATTACTCTCATAACAGTTTCGGGAGTTGCTTGAATTACAGGTTTGTTCTCATAGATGTGTGACAATCAGTTGTATTTCCTGTTTGCTGCCTAAACATCTGGGATCCTCCCACTGACTTCCCAGGTGGATAGGGTGACAGACAGCAGATATGGGCCCATATACTGGACATTCTGGACTTATCTGTACAGTTGTGGGGTATGACTCTGCATGCAGCCTACTTCCTCTCCCAGGATTCAGACCATTCAAGGAAAAAACAATCTTACACTTGTTGAAGGTTTATCAGTGGAAAAGTGAAGCAAATAAAGAAAAAGACCTCTGGTATTCCACCACAGCAAAAATCCACCACGATAGAGTCCTGTGTCAAACAGCAAGCAAATTTAATGAAAAAAGTGAAAACAACATTAAAATTCCATAGTGGTAAAACACTTTTGGCTGTTTAGCCTTCTTCAGATCGTTACTTTTTGGTAGCAATGCTTAATATTTATACTAAAAACTAACCAATAAGGTTTAAAATCAATTAACTTCTAAACCAATCATGTCAATTCATTCTTTGTCTTTATTAGAATATCCAGTAATCTTTCTTGCACTACTAAGTAGCCAATAGCTATGATTTAAAATTGGCGCCAAAAATATGCTAATATACTATGTTGGCTCATCCTACTTCAGCTATATGTTAATATGCACTTCTCTGCCTAGTTTTTTACTGGCTATAAGTGCTGAATGTATCATTCCAATAGATTTAGTTTTGCATAGCTTCCCTGTTTCCACTTTGCTGCCATCCAGTGGCCAACGTGTAATATTAGCTTTTTAAAAGGTTTTCAGAAGCATTTGTTTCCATTATTTTTATTGCTGCATGGCTTCCCTGTTTCCACTTTGCTGCTATCCAGTGGCCAACGTGTAATATTAGCTTTTTAAAGATTTTTCAAAAGCATTGTTTTATTTTTCTTTGTTTGTCATATATAAACTTACTATAATTAACTTCAACTAACAGGTCGCCTTTCTGGCATTTTATATAAAATCTTCTTTTACAGTTATCTATTTCTCCAGATATACGAAACAATTCTTATCTATGACTACCAAACTATTAAAATATTACTGGCACAGCCAAAAGCATGGTCACTATGTCAACTCTGCTTCCGTCAGCACAGAAATGCATAACTGCACATTATAATTTTATATTCTTTTACTACATAAATAGAGAGTCCATTATTCACTAAATAATCTCTAGATATATAAATATATGGAATGACGTCCCTATTCACTGCCTTGATAGAAAACAATGTCCAAATATACCTGTTGTGGAACTATCACTATTATGAAGCGAGAACATGCTCACATCCTTAGTGAAAAGCAATATTCAGATCTAAAGTACTTTCCATATCAGAATTAATAAATATTTATGTAATAACTGAATATTATTATGCTTATTAAACTTGTTAATATGCTTGTTGTTTTGTATTTGATGAACCTAACAAAACTAAAATATATACGTTATTATGTCATAATGTCAGCTAAAAGGAAAAAATATATAAATATTGGTTTGATCTAAATAAACATGAGTAAATTATAAGTCTAGTGATTCTGAGTGGTAATAGTATTCCTTCTAGCTTTTAATATAGGTTTCAATGGAACTATAGTGTTTAGTACAGGGGGGCAATTTGCTCTCATATTAGTTATCCAAGATATTTCATGTAGTTCAGTTTGATTATGGACATCTCCTCCTCTACTGGTCTGGATAACAGTTTCAATTGCTTTAAAAAGGAAGGAATGAGTCAGATGTTGTGTTATATGCACTGCTAGTGCATTGTTTGGCTCCTATTGTCATATATCTCTTAAGTGTCATAGTATACGATCTTTAAGATTCTGATCTGTCTTACCTATGTAAAAAGCACTGCATTGACGGCAAGTGGCCAAATACACTAGATGTGCTGTGGTGCAATCAGCATATACATTGAAGTAATATTGTTTATTTCCATAAGTGGAGACAAAGACATTTGAACTGTCAACGTAAGGGCAGGCTTTGCATCTACTACATTTAAAAGTGCCCCTTCTGTCTGAACGTATATTTTGTGTGGTGGCACCATCTCTATTGCATAGGAGTCTTTTCAAATTTTTCTTGTTTTTATACTGAAATCTTGGTTGATCATATCTGACAGACCTGTGGGAGCAATGTTTGTTAGCACTACTTGAATTTTGCCACACACAGTACCAGATTCCACATTACTATTATGCACATACATCTCACTTTGTTACTGTACAAACTCTGGTCAAAGCCTGACAACATGGGGGTGTAAATGGGACAAATATGGCTTATTACTCTCATAAGATTTTGGGGAGTTGCTAGTCTGACAGCTTTGTTCTCATAGATGTGTGACAATCAGTTGTAGTTCCTGTTTGCTGCCTATACATCTGGGATCATCCCACTGATTTCCCAGGGGGACAGGCAGCAGATATGGGCCAATTTACTGGACATTCTGGCCATATCTTTACATTTGTGGGGTATGATTCCGCATGCAGACTACTACCACTTCCAGGATTTGAACCATGGCTGTGTGTGCTAAAAATACAACAGTTCACGTCTCCAGTTGTGTGTGCTATTTGGATTTTGTTTTCTGTCTTTTCACTGTTTTCTGTGTGTCTCTCAGTTGTACTAAATGACCTCTGGGGATTACACCAGTCATATACAGACATTCCTACACATTTTATTTATGTTGTACAGAGTGGATAACAGTGCTTAATACAACAGTACTATTAAGTGATTGCAAATCTACATTATCATATGATACCAGAGTATACACATGCAGTCCAGCAGTTAGACCTTTACTGTCAGGCTATTATGCTTTTATTTACATACAAACTATATGAGACTCTTCCTGCCATATTCCCCAGTGTATGCTGTACTTGCCTTAACCAATACAGGTTTTATACTGTCAATTACCTTACTAATGCTTTTAGATTTATTTCCTATGACAGTACATGCAAGAGTATTACTGACCTGCCAACTAAGCTGGCCTGTTTAATTCTTAGCATTGCTTAATATTTAATTTGCATTATATTTGCTTTTTGGCATTGATTTATTATTCATTACATCTTATATATATATGTCTGGCATCCATGATTCATGTGTACATACACTGTATGGGGTTCTTGTGTTTAATCGCGGACTTCAACACTCTATTACTGATGATTTTACAATCATAACTCAAATCTGGGTTTACTGCTGTACTCCAATTCACATATTTATGTTATGTAGTGGGTTATAGAACATATGATTGTATACTGATTCCTTTCACATGTTCAGTTTGATTTTACTATAGTAAGGATTGGTTTGGTGATACCTCATTCTTTTGTACTGCTGTGATGGCTTGGTGGTTAATTACTGTGACTATAGTGTATAGGTCCTTGGTTCGAGACCTGCAAGGCTATTTATTTTGTTGCTGGCCAGAACAAGGGCCGTTGGTTACAGAGTGATTAAGGCACTTTTAAGCAGTTGTAAATGGGTTTGCGTGAGGGTTTTTAGATTGATTAGATTAGATTAGATTGGATTAGTACTAGGCTAACTGCTCTTTTGGGCTATTTGAAGCCTAGCCAGTTACCCCATGTGTGAATCAAACCCTGCACCTTGTGTTTTTAAGGTAAGCACCTTAACCATTATGTCATCCTTCCACCCTAAGCACTGCTAACCTCTGGTTAATGATGCTTACAGAATGTTAGCTTTAATACTGCTTAACCTGTGTGTGCATTGCTTACCTCCATGCAAACGGGCTTAAACCCACTTACTAGTGCTTACATATGCTTACTACTCCTTAATAGTGCTTACACTTGCTTACTAGTGCTTACTCCAGCTTACAACTGCACTGATTTAGACAGTAATGTCTAATGGTTCTTGGGAAGGTGGGGGATTTGGAAGCTGCATGGAGTTATCATTCATTACACATTTTACCTTCCATTTGTATCCATGATTCCTGTGTACATATACTGTATGGGGCACACGTGATTAACTGTGGACTTTGCTACATTATGACACTGACACCTCACATCTGCATTTAATGCAGTACTCCAGTTCACAAATATATGTTATTTAGTAGGTTATGCAAGTAAAATATTGGTCAGAACGTGATTTGACATGGAAAATGGAATGTGCTGTAGTGGGACTTGAACCAGGAATGCCTGCTCATAAGACGACTGCTCTGCCCGCTACACTATTGCTATATTACTTCATTTGCATATATATTCCTTGTTATCCTCTTCAGCCATTTAAGCTGCATTAACCGTAGCTAAGTGATGGGCAAACCCACGCACCTACGGTTAGAGTTAATTGGATTCATAAAAAAAAAAAAAAAAATGGCATGTTTATTTTGTTTGTATTTACTATTTCTGTTGTTCATGTGGGAGATGATGCTGGGGGTATGCAGACACCTATGAATGGTCTAGCTCATTCTTTTGGCCTTTCTTCTGTTCTTCATTGTGGGGGAGTGTATATTCTTAGAGGTCTGCTCTCAGACATGCCCCCTTCACTCTTACACGTTCTATGTAAGATTTGGAGCCCAGGCAGTGCACCTTCATTAATATGCATGGCGTGCTGCAGTCCTGCTCCTAAATGGCCGCTTCAGTGCAGGACTAAGCTACTAGTTCTGCATGGAAGATTAGTAAATCTGGAGGAATAAGTTCCAGGTAGGCAGGTAGACCGGACTCCAAATGTAACTTTTAATTTAATTTAATTTAATTTGATTTAATTTAATTTAAATTTAATTTAATTTATTTTTAAATTATTTTAATTTAATTTAATTTGTTTTGATTTAAATTTATTTTAATTTATTTTAATTTTATTTAAATTTATTTTGATTTAAAGTTACATTTGGAGTCTTGTCTACTTGCCTGCCTGGAACTCATTTGGATTTTGTTCATCAGTCTGCTTTTTGCAGTTGTTTATCTAGTAAGATAGAGAATCACATTATTTATTATGTAGTAAAAGCTTATTCCAGAGAAGGGGGGAGGTGGTAGGTAATGAATCTGTCTCTCCTTCATGTTCTGTTTACCTTCTGATGCAGGTTCATTTTTCTGTTTCCAGTCTTAGCTGAGTTGCTTTACTTAGAGAAATATAGGAGGTCAAGGACCACCAGCTCCCCAATGGTACTGTAAACGATGCATAGATCATCCCTGAGGAGACTATAAGACGAAGAGTACTCAGGCAGGTATTTTAAGTTTCTACTGACAACTTCAGTTTTTATGACCAGAGATGATCTTTATTAGGAATCTCTTGGGCTTTTTATGTTTGAGATATCATGTGAGATGCATACATTCTGAATAGAACATTGTGCTGTATAAAGAGGCTAATCAGTGTTGAATATTGGGAGACAATGGCATTGGATATAGACAAAATATATTTGGCTACTACTTGTATTATGCAACAGCATGTCCCAAAACAATTACCTTGTGATGATCAAATTAGAGGAAATTGTCAGCCCAAATGACAGACCCCTAATTACCTTTTGTAAGGGGATGCTTTTCTATATTATATGTTGTTGACAATTTCTGTTTTTCTGAAAGAAATAATACTAAAAGTTTTCAAATTCAGTATATGCCTATCCCGTATCTATCCTAATCAATCAATCCATCTCAGAACAATATATTCTCATACTCTAAAAAATATCCCATATCATCCCCCTCAACAAGAGAGGCCTATCAACAGATCTCTTTATCAGCTCATTGCAATTCTCACACCCTTAGCCACAATCTTAGAGAAATGTATCCATAAGCAGATACTAGATCACCTCACTACAAATAACCGCTTATCTAGTTCACAACACAGCTTCCATCCAAAAGACAGTGCCTCCACAGCCCTCATAAGTTTCACTAACTACATCAACCTCTTCAATAACAATGGACAACTTGTCTCTACTATATTCCTTTATACGTTCAAAGCTTTTGATACAGTATCACACCAATTACTACTCACCACTCTAGCCTCCTTCAGCCTCAACTAAATTTTTAGCTACCTTACTAATTGATAACAGGCAACTAAATGGGATAATAAACTCTCCACACTCCACTGTGTTGGGGTTTCTCAGGGTTCCATCCTTGGCCCTCTCTTTTTTATTATATTCACAAATAGTCTAAACACTGCCAGTAAATCTGCTTCGATCATTTAAAAGGTCCAAGATTAGTACTAGGCTAACTGCCCTTATGAGCCATTTTAAGCCTAGCCAATTATCTCTTATGAGACTCAAACCCTGCACCTTATGTTTGTAAGGCAATCGCCTTAACCATTAGGCCACCCTCCCACCTTTCAATGTGCCAATGATGCTACTCTTATTTGCTTTGCTCTCACACCCCAAGAACTCCAGGATAAACTACAAAAATAATTTCTAGATGTTGAAAATTACCTAACTGAACTTAAACTCATCCTAAACCAAAACAAAATAAAGTTAATGATCTTCTCCAACAGGAAATCCAAAGCCAACCCACCTCCTTTCTCCATCTACTCCACTATTGGCACTATAATTAAACCAGTTATCCAAACAAAAATACTTGGTGTCACAATACACAACCTAACATTTGATAAACACATGTCACTCAGAACTAAAGTTCACATCAACTTGGTGCACTATATACGGTCAAACCTTACTTACTCAAAACTCCAGACTAGCCAGAGCCAGATCCCACCTCCTGTCTACTCTCCTCTACTGTTTTCAAATTCTCACTAACCTGAACATGTCTGATTTACATCTACTTCATTCCTGATATAATAAAAGAGAAACATTTGCTGCTGTTATACCCAATGGGACCCATTATTGTCTTGCTCATCAAAAACTCTACTGGCTTGAATTTCCCAGTCTGTTGTCATTCAATCAGCTCACCACTTCTCACTCTGTTATCCACAAACCCAAAAACTGTCCTGCACCCTTCAACCTAGTGCAACTAAATACCAACCCCAGGACCCCTAGATCATTTGATAAACTTATACTCAAGGTAACAAAGTCCTATAATTACTTTCGTGACTCCCTCTTCTCCTTTAAATTAGCCAAACAGTGGAAGCTGATATTCTAGAATATACTAAAAGCACAGATAATCATAGCATCAAACAACTCCTAAAGGAATACCTTACTCAACATTCGCTATACTCCTGTAATACTCCTGGCTAGTTTCTCATGCCATCAATCAACTGTTCTTTCCTGCTATATTCTCCTTGTCTTACTTTTTACCAAATGAAAATATCAGAATGGTTTATTTTAGTTATGTTATGTATCTAATGAGTTCATATTACTGTCTGTAGTAAGGCTTAGGAAATGTAATGTTTTCTGTTTTACATTCTTTTTTTTAAATTGTGATTGTAGGCAACTGTTAAACTTTTTGGTATATTCTTTGCAATTCTTTGTAAAATTGTTGTAATCTTTTGTACTATTGTTATGGAGCTTTTCTCCCCAGGTTTCCACTGAAAAAGGCTACTTGGCCAGCCAGAGACTACCTGGTTAACAAATGTAAATAATTAAATAAATGAATGAATGAATGAATGAATGAATGAATGAATGAATGAATGAATGAATGAATGAATAAATATTTTCCATACACCAGATGTTACCTAAGGTATGTTCTTTCTGAAGGCTACTAATATCTGAACAGTTTTTAACAATTACATCCAGTTTGCAGTTGTCTGCAAATTTAGTTAACAAGGTTTAACAGGCATGATCTTCTTTTTTTTTCCATAATACATTTTTATTGATATATATTTTCAAAATACAATAAAATCACACACATAATTCACTACTATTACTATCAAAACTATATACAATATCTACATGAAATGCTTCCATATAAAAATCTTCATTATTCCAAAAAAGAAGACACCAGGGAAGAAAAACAAAGCCAAAACATTTGTAGAAGTACTTTGCGTCCATACATATCATACATATTTTCAAAACATTGTTTCCTCCACATATACATCCAAACTTTAATATATTCCTAATAACAGTATTATGCTAATATAATGTTAAAAACCTTTTCCCATATTTTCGGGTTATTAATATTTTTGTTACTTTGCTTCAGGAGTAATTTATGTGCTAATATATGCTCTATAGCCACAAGCTTGAAATTATCCCATGATGTCTTATCTGGTTCTAACCAATTTGTAGCTATATATAACTTCATCAGCAAAAAAATATTCATACATATTATAGTTTGTGACCTAGAGAGCTCTCTTGGAGGAACATATAGAATCATAAATTCCCATGATAACGTTGAACTTTGATAACCCATCTTTTGTAGTTGTGTTCTAAGAGAGTTCCAAAGTTTATATATACACTTGCAGCTCCAGAACATATGAAGAAGATCCGCCATTTGATTTGTGCAATATGGACAAGTTGGAGAATTCCTAGGATTAAATTTATGTAACCTAAGACGAGTATAATAAGCATTATTCCAAATTATCAACTGCATATACATCAATTTTTGAAAAGAGACCTATTTTATTGTTAAATCAATTGCTTTTAATACCTGATTATCTGCTACTGTCATTTTGTTTACCCAATACCCTGACAACAGAATTTTATCCTGGAATTTTAAATCTTTAATTAATGTATTTGTTGTTGTTATAAATTTGACCTCCTTTTGGAGAGCCTGCCACAATTCAGAGCATTTATCCACAATTCCAACTACCGGTTTAAAGTTTTCAAAATGACTCAGAGCAAGTTCTCTGATTTGTCTCATGACGACCATATAACTCTTAGGAAGATTCAATTCCTGCCTAACTTGCGAAGCCGATAAATGAAATTTATTAAAAACATTAATCAGAGTCAAATTAACTATTAATGGGAATTTACTAAGATCAATCAACTGATTATTTAGTTTAAAATTGGGATTCCTATGGAAAGGCTGAAAAAACATCATATATTGCAACAAGTCTACTGATTGGAATAAATTTTGCAAAGATGACACATATGTTTTTAAGTGGTCCATAATCCCATACTTTATCAAACTAGTTTTATCCAAAAGGGTAAAGCTTTAGGATTTATGTTCGATCTAGAATATGCTTGTAATTCAAGACCACCCAAGTTGGTATCCACTTTGTAATAATTACCTCGTAATTAGCAATTCTTAAACACCTGTTGGCATTCACAATTAAATAGTATACTTCAAAATTCGGTAACTCAAGTCCTCCTCTACTCTTGGGTCATTAATTTCTCATATGATATTCTAGTTTTCTTTGGCTCCCAAATAAATTTAGCTAGATCTTTATGAATTTGTTTAAAAACTGTCTTTGTAATTGATACTTGAGCAGACCTAAAGATATATAACATTTGTGGTAATATATTCATTTTCACTATTGATACTTTTGCCAATACCGGTAGTCTTAAATTCCTCCATCTGCCACAATCAGCTACTATTAGTTCCCATACTCATTTAATATTATTACTATAAAAGTCCTTATTATCCGTAGAGAAGCTAATACCCAAATATTTGATATTTTCTTTACATATCTTCCCCAACAGGGACATTAATGAAAAAGGTTTAGGGGTTCTTAATGGGAAAATACTAGTTTTCTCCAAATTAATTTTGTAATTAGAAACTTCTGAAAATTTGTTTATAACATTTAATATCTTTTCACTATCAGAAATTGGGGTTGTACAATAAATAATAAGATCATCAGCAAATGCCGACATTACTAATTTATTCCTATAAAGTATTGGTGCATTATGATGCAAATTTTGCTTAATATATAAAAATAGAGGTTCTAAATAAAGGTTAAACAATAATGGGGACAAAGGGCAACCCTGCCATGTACCATTTTTAATCTGTATTCTTTTAGAATAACTCCTATTAATATATAACGTAGTATATGGATTACTATATAATATTTGTAGTATCTGAATAAATTCCTGTGGGATATTGGAATAAGGCAACATATCAAACAAAAAGTTTATATCCACTCTATCAAATGCTTTCTGAGCATCTATTATAAGGGCATAAATATTAGAGTTGTTTTGTTTAGCATACATCATCATATTATGTAGTGTAAGTGTGTTATCACTAGTTTGTCTAGTTGTCATAAATCCAGCCTGTTCCTTAGAAATTAAATGGATCATAATCTTTTTTAATCTACATGCTATAATGGTAGTGAGAATTTTCATATCCACATTTATTAATACTATTGGCCTGTAGTTATCCGGGCTTTGGGGCTCTGAATTAGCTTTATGTATAAAGATTGTTTTTGACGCATTAAGGTGAGGGTCACTAATTTTATTTCTAATTATGTAGTTAAATACATGAGACAATATTTTACCAAAACTATCAGCAAACACTTTATAAAATTCAACTGTCAAACCATCAGGACCTGGTGACTTATGTACTTTCATATGTTGAATTACATATGCTATTTCCTCTGAAGATATAGGTTTAATCAGATCACCTTGCAGACTCTCTTCTAATTTTGGAAAATTAATTTTTTGCAAGAATCTTTTATTCTTTTTATGTATAGACCTATCAATTTGACCCTCATAAACCTTGGTATAGATTTTTCAAAATATCAATAATATCCTCAGTTTTAGAATACACTGTGTCATTGCATTGTATTTCCGAAATATGTACTGTTGTTTTCGATTGATTTATAATCCTTGCCAATGCTTTTGATGGTATTTGAACATTATTGGCATATTTCACTAAACACCTATGCTCCTGAAGTGTTACTCTACTATTATGCAGCAAGAAGAGATCCCTTTGACATTTCAACATTTCCTTCTCTGTTTGAGCATTAAAATTCTGAATCAGTTCTTTCTCGAGTAGCTTCACTTTTGTTTCTAATTTTTGAATATCATTGTTTTGCCTTTTCTTATAATATGAGGCTTTTTGCAAAAGAAATCCTCTAATTTGAGATTTAGCTGCTGCCCATTCAATATCAGGAGTATGTTCCTGAAGCTTCATCCTATCTGTTAATCCTTTCAAATATTTTACAATTCCATCTATTATATCCTTTTTATTTAACAGATTTGGATTAAGTGACCAATTATAACCTCTATGCATTCTTGTATCTTTTATATCTTTAGAAAACCTTAACAAAATTTTTGAGTGATCCGATAGATATCGAGTATGTATAACCACTATTGGTTCCAAATTAATTAATGCTTTGGATATCAAGAAAAAATCTATCCTAGACCACATTTTGTGGCATGGTGAATAGAAGGTATACTTAATTGCATTATTAATATTATGTGCATAACAAAAGGGGTCATATAATTGAAAATCTTTCTTGAAGTCATTTAATGCTATCCCGGCCTGCTTATTAAATGCTCTTTGTGGACAAGACCTATCCAACTTTGGATTTTGATAGGTATTCCAATCCCCACCCACAATAAAATAATAACCATCATACTGTGTTAAGATTGGATATAATGATGTTATGAAACTTTGTTGGTCATTACATGGTGCATATATATTCAAAAGTAAAAGAGGTTTATCAAACGCATTATCCGATAAAATAACATAACACCATCGCCCATTTTGATCCACTTTAGAGTCTAAAATCTTGTCTTTGTATTGAGTTTTAATAATTATAGCTACTCCAGCACTGTTTGTCTTACCTTCTGATGCCACTACCGCTCTAATCCAGTTCTTTTTCCTAATATCATCCCACTGATCATTTAACAAGTGTGTTTCTTGTAAAAATGCAAACAGTGCTTTGTCCTGTAGCAATATGTGTAGTAACAGCTTCCTCTTCTTCAAGTTCTGGAGCCCTTTACGTTCCATGAGTCTAATTCCCACATTGACAGGTCTAATTATCCAATAATAGTATAAAAGGAAATTATCCAATGGATATGTATTAACTGCATACTAAACATAATCTGGAAGCATTTCCTACATCCGTCCCCAGCCAGTGCCTACCCACTTTACCCCTGGACCAGGACTTATATAGGTCTGGTATGTAAAAACATGAACAAGGTTAGAAACACAAACATATTTAAAAGCTTCATGTAATAAACTTAAAACATTTCCTAAACTTGCAACCTATATATTCTAACTTAGCTACTACAAAGTCTAAACTAAACATTCCCTAACAAACTCTGCTATTGCTCTACAGCTTATGTTCCAACTATTAATTAAGCAAATCTCTATTGTAAGGTATTATTACCATTTAAAGAAAACATTTTAATATATTAACTAGCTACTTATACCTACCCCAAATACCTCTTTTGGTACAATCATTATTTATATACCACTTTTATTGAGAGAGAGAAAGAAAGAAAAAAGAAAAAAAAAAAAAAAAAAAAACACAGACAGAAAAAAAATAAATGCATCCCACATTATAATTCTGTACCATACACAGTGCCTGCAACTACCAATTATCAAAGTTTTGCAATTGCATGCTTTAGTTCCTAACTATACTGACATTAGTTGTCTGATTAACACCACCCAATAGCCACTATTTACCTATTTATATTCATATATATAGTGCTATACTTTCCACCCACTGTAGATATTGTAAAAATATAATTTGGTTCAACACTATAAGCATAAGGAAAAAAAAAAAACAGGAAAAACACATGTTATTATATGCTTCACGTACATATTCTAATGTTATTTACTTGTTAAAAAAAAACATTAACACGTTATGTCAGTTCTTTTCAGCTTCTCAAACCAGGAAACCATCAGTAATACTCGTGACGGGGGACCGCTTTCGCAGCCGGACCACAGGAAGTGTCACATCGAAATCCACACTCTCAGCTGCATTCAAGAGATTTCCTGTTTACCACTCGACGAAAAAAGTTCGTAGAGGTCATAAAAGTTCGGAAAACAGCCAGCAGACCCTCGGATTATCGCAGACAAACAGTTTTATTACTTTTACAGAGGCCTAAATGACTTAAGCAGGGAACAAAGGATTACCTAAGCCTCGAAGTATAGTAGATACTGGATCTGACCTCAGGAGCATGCCAGTCTCAACGGAAGTTTCTTTCAGTCCTCTGATGCAGGTAAAACTTTAAAAACCTTCAGAAACACTCCCTTTGCCTCATTTTTAGTAGAAACAGAATATTTAATCCCATCCACCATAAATGTAAGCACATTAGGATATTTCATCTGGAATTTAATTTGCTTGTCAATCAGAAATTTACAGTATGCAGATAAAGACTGCCTAGCTTGCCTTACTTGTAGTGGTAAATCCTGAGCCAGAGATATTTTACTATTTTTCCACATAACAAAGCCACCATTCTTTTTTGCAGTAAAAAGTATTTTGCTAACATCTTGAAAGTTCAATATCTTAGCATATACAGGTCTAGGCATATTAGAAGCTTGTACTTCTCTCAGTGCTCTGTGTGCCCTTTCGATAACAATTTGTTTCACTCCATCAGCATCATTTAACAAAACTTCAAGTATTTGTGTTATAGTTGGTATTAGCTCTGCATACTGAATGTTTTCAGGGATCCCTCTAATAATAATATTATTTCTTCTAGACCTCGCTTCTAAATCAATAAGTTTGCTTTGCATGGCTTGTAACTCCACATCATGTACCTTTGTTTTCTTCTCCAGCAAGTCTATTTTGTCCTCGGTTTCTGAAATTCTAGCCTCTGTTTTGTCCATCCTCTGCAGCAACTGATTACATAAAACTCCAAAAGTTTGTATTTGAGTAGTCAGGTCCTTTAAAGCTTCTTGTATATGCAATAAAGCATGTTTGATATCGTCCATGTTCAGTGGCTGATCAGTTTTAGATCTAGTCTCTGGTTTCTGTTGTTCCTGCTGTCTAGTAATTCTTTATTTTTTTGCACTCCATTCCTTTACTGGTGACTGTAATTCCGACAGCTTTGTTTTGGTAGTAATTGTTTCCATGCTTTTTCCTTCTTGTGACATTTTCCTTTCCCCAAACTGACAGGTAAAATGAAGAATGCAAACAGTCCTTTGTTTATTTCTCTGTTCAGAGCTAGCTAATCACTTGGAATCCTGATAGATAAAGACTTTTTTTCCCACTTTTTTTCCTGGTTATAGATTAATTAAGTGTAGATGCATCTTTTTTGACTTTAATTTGATGTTCAAACCTCTTGGTATCAACTCAGGTTACAGATTTTTCTCAGGTTTATTGAGGAGCTGCAGGTCAGCAGTGTTTACAGAATGGCAGCCATCTTTGAATCTCAACAGGCATGATCTTCTGACAAAGCCAAATTGTTGGCAGTCAAACTTAATGGAATTTTTAATATCATAATTGATGAGATCAGTTATGATTTCCTCCTTAGCTTTATGGATCAGACTCTTAAGGCTGAATGTTTTGCAATTCCCAGGGTCAGTTGTAGGGCCGCTCAATTGGAGATACATAAACACAGCAGTGTGTCAGGATTTGGGTACGTAGCCTGTTGCTATGCTTAGGTTAAATGATTTAAGAGGAGCTTCAGGGACAGCCTTCAGGTGCTGTTTAGTAAGCACCTTGGCATGTTATCAGGACC
>NC_056743.1:1673479729-1673494729 GCF_019279795.1 Protopterus annectens
AGGTGAAACATACAAACAAACACACAAACAAATGAAACAAACCACTGCTTCCCAAACCACAGGCAGGATACAACCAGTGGTGGAATCACTGTGGACCCGCTAAATCTAATCTAGAAAAAATACAGGAATGTACCTTGTGGGACAACCCAAAAATTCTTGGGTATTTGACTCATCAAGGCAGGGAGCATATATACTCGGACTACAAGGTTGGGAAAGCCTGATGATCCATGGGTTGAGACAACGTATGTGATGGGTCCAGAGAAGTGGAGAATGGGCAGTGTGTAGTGATGTGGTTAGACCCGACCTGCACCCAGGGAAAGGATGAGTGCTACAGAGGAGGAGCGGGGGGGCTATGGGTATGAAATTATGGGTCGAGGTGTGCAGGTGTTGGCTGGATTGGTTCTAATCGGAATGCCTAGTGGATGTAAGCAATAGTCTGAATTGGGCAGAGCAGTTGCCTAATGAGCAGGCATTCCCAGTACAAGTCCCACTGCAACACAGTTTATTTTAGATGGCAAAGCACATTATAACCAATTTTGTTGTTGCAAAACCCATTAAATAACACCAAAGAACACGTGGTTGCAGCTCCCCACTGTATCATGTAAGCCCTTCTAATTGGCATCACAACTTATTATTGTTGTCCTCACCCCCACCCAGGGGTATGAGTGTCCAAATATACCTCCAAATTCAGTGTATATGCACAGCTGTTGCTGTAGAAGAAATGGAGAGCTGTGGACCTTCCCTTCAGCCTTCCTGCTCATCCCTAGCTATTTCCCCTACTGTCTTTTCCTCTTTGTGCCCCTTTGACACCACTTACCTATCAACCCCCTTTTTCTTTTCTTTTAAAGTTTAAAGTTACAATGAGGTGACACCCTCTTCACCAACTATATTGGCAGAATCTGGAACTCCCTACCCACATCTATTACCACCGCTGTCTCAAAGTACACATGTAAAAAACACTTGAAGGAACAACTCAAGCACACTTGTATCAGCACATGCTGACCACCTGGCTAAATGCTCCCCACCACCTTAACTCTATACCCTTACATCAACTACTGCAACTAACACCTCTTTTCCTGCCTTGCATACATATCCCAGCATTCTTTAAACCTTTCCTATTGCTCCCCTACCAATTATTCCCACAAACTACTATACAATGTCCCCCCCTACCTACCTACCTACTCCACACTATTCTCTTCTACTCTACCACACAAGTATGGAATAACTAAATCTTAACCTGAATACCTGAGTGCATCCTATCCAGAACTGTTAAACTGGAATCTAACTACACCTTGAACTGACCTTTTATCAACAGTCATACCTGACATGTAAACTTGAACTAAGCATGAATAATACCTACATGTTATTGTAAATTAAGCATGAATAATATGTTACTTAGCTATGTTAAGTCTGTTACTCTCTATGAATGTGAACACCTCTGTAGTACTTGTAATGATTAGCTGAGTTTTACTGTGGAGCTTTTCTCCCCGGGCCTCCACTGAAAATGGACAAGCATCCAGTCGGATTTTCCCGGTCAACAAATGTAAAATAAATAAAGTAGCATGGGGGTAAGTGGGAGTAAGCACTTTTAAGCAGCAGTAAGTGGGTGTAAGCCTGTTTGCGTGGGGGTAAGCAATGCCTACACTGGTTAAGTATTTCTAAACCCCACCTTATCAAAGACTGTAGAAAACTATCGACTTTCAATTCATCCCAGTTTTACTCCATTCTCCACAACATAGATTGGTCCATCCTAAAACACCTCCCCCTAAACGATGCTGTAAGCACTTTCAATAGCATCTTCATGAATACTCTAAACTCCTTAGCTCCCTCTAGGAAGATCAGAGTAAAATCAAATCATGCTCCCTGGCTCTCCAATAAGACTAGGTCCCTTATGAAACAAAGAGATCATGCTTGGGAAACTTGGACTAAAACTAAACAACCACCTTTCTTCAAAAATACAGGCAACTGATGAACCTTGCAAAAAAGCATACAACTAATGACAAAAAGTTATACTATGGCTCTGCTCAGCTTAACAACAAATCCAATCCTCGGAAATTTTGGTCAACTCTCAACAACATCCTCTATCCTGGAAAGCCCTCTAATCCCTTCCCATACCCTAACTCTTCCTCTCAGGAAACAGCTACCCTCCTGAATAAACACTTTACCTCTTCCATCCAAAATCTGTTAACCTCTAAGTTAAACTCTACTTCGACACCCACCCTTCCAAGTCCCACTAGCACAACTTTTTTTTCTTTTGAGCCAGTTCCCATTACATACATCAAATCTCTACTACTCAAGCTAAAACCTTGCTCTCCTTCCACTGACAATCTATCTCCTACATTCCTCAAACTTGCTGCTGACTCAATTGCCTATCCTATATCTATACTAATTAATCGATCTATTCTGGAATCAACTGTCCCCACCCTTTGGAAATCTTTCTTCACTATTCATCTTCATAAAGGTGGAAACTCCACTGACCCCTCAAACTACCGACCCATTGCCATTCTGTCCCCCCTCTACAAGATATTAGAAAAATGTATTCACTCACAGCTTCTCAATCACCTCCTCACACACCACTTACTTACCCCTACCCAACATGGAGTTCGTCCTCACCACAGCACCACCACTGCCCTCCTCTCCTTCACTTATATCATTGCAGAGAGCCTAGACAACAATAAACTAATTTCCTGTGTCTTCCTAGATCTCTCCAAAGCCTTCAGTACTGTCTCTCATCCTGTACTACTATCCAAACTCGCAAATCTCCAACTATCCCCCTCCACACTTGCCTGGTTTAATAGTTACCTATCTGGCAGGGAACAGTCTGTCAAATAGCTCTCATCCTCCTTACCTTTCCTTCCCATCTCCACTGGTGTTCCCCAAGGCTCCATCTTAGGACCCCTTTTGTTTAACATCTTCACCAATGATCTTTACACCTCATGCAAAGAATCCTCCCTTATTCAGTATGCCGACAACTCCACACTTATATCCATCTCAAATAACATTCCTGAACTGCACTCCCTGACCCAACAGGCCCTACTATCCACTGAACAATGGCTCTCTCACAACATATTGATCCTAAATCCCAAAAAGACCAAACCCCTACTCTTCCTTCCCCATTTTCTTTCCCATCACAAATCCTCCCTTTTTATTACATCTTCTAACAATACAACTATCCAACCTGACACCCACACAAAACTCCTAGGGGTCATTATTGATGACGAACTAAAGTTCAACCTACACATACTCCAATGTATGAAAAAAACAAACCAGAAACTAGGTCTGCTATATCGGAACAAAAAATTCCTAACCCCTGAATCTAGACTTAGCCTGGGCCAGGCACTCCTCCTCCCCTCCCTCTTATATGCCGCCCCCTTAGTTCTTACCAATATCCATGCCTCCACTCTAAACAAACTCCAACAGACTTACCATACAATAGCCAGATTCATTACTAACTCCCCATACAACTCACACCACTGCATTTCTTTAAACTCTCTTCAATGGTTTGAACTTTCCCAATTTCTGCTATCTTATCAGTTTCATATGCTACACTCTCTTCTTTATAAACCCTCCTTCTGTCCATCTCTATCTTCCTTAGTCTCCATCTACATCCCTTCCCAGACCCTCCATACTTCTAACCAACAATTACTTGATATCTACCACTCAAAAAGGTCATTAGGCAAGCTACCCTACAAACACTCCCTTGCCCATGCTTGGAACAAACTTCCTCTTGACTTACGTTCAATCTCCCACACCTCACACTTTAAAAATGAACTAAAAGCTTATTTTCTCAATTCCAGAACCTGCCCTTCCCATGACCCTACCTACCACACATATATGGCATCAGCCCCACCATATGTGTGGGGGATACAACAGCAGTGGACTGATGGCAGCAATGGCAGTGTGATATACTCACAACCCACTACAGAACAACCCCAGAGAGCATGTCATATGTGCAAAGCTTGGTATGTAGGTGGATGACAGAGGCTGGAACACAGACCCATATGTGGAAAACTGTTGCCATACACTAAGCAAGTTGCTGGTATTACAGTATAATCTGCAACATACCCTTAGTCATGGAATTGAAATTAGAAACATAAATGGATGTAGCCATGTACTGATAGCACTCAATACACACACTGCCAGTGAAATATCAGACACAGCATCTGAGTGGAGGACAGACAAAACATGATAGACACACCTCTGGCCACCAACAGGATAGGCCCACAGGTGAGAGCTATGCAGACAGACTGCATTCCAAGGTAAACTAGTATGTACACACACACACCCTGTAATACCAGTACTATACAAAGCATAACACAACTCTACTCACACTCTGTAGGTCTGAAACCTCCTACAAATATGTAGCTGCCCTGAGTGTGCCAGTTCTCCTGTAAGAGGTATTGCTACCTGCTGTCTGTAACACTGATGCCCACACACAGGAAGGATGCCCATTACACAGGAAAGATAAAAGGACCACACCCACATGATGTGGGGATTTATAGTAGGTGGTTGCCATGACAGTGGTGATTGGAGGTTCTACACAGCAAGCTGCATGCAGTTAGCAAGTGGATGGCACTGATTGGTGCAGAGACTATGACCTGATCATGTGCATCACTCACTAAAGCCAGGCTGCAATCTATTCAAAGCAGCTCAATCCATTTACTGGAGAGATAGGGAGAGAGAGAGAGAGAGAGAGAGAGAGAGAGAGAGAGAGAGAGAGAGAGAGAGAGAGAGAGAGAAAAAGAAAGAAAAGACAAAGCTCTACAAACAAAAAGCTGATGTCACAGGCATTTAGCCAGCTGGCATTCATAAAGACATCATTCCCACAACAGGTATGTGCGGTATATATACATGTAATATAATGTAGTACCTGGTCCATTATAATGGGATATATGATGTGGAATGAGCTATATGTGCCATCAGGTGTTGTTGTGATGATGTTCAACTGAACAACTGCTACAGACAATAGTGTCTGTCCCTGTGTATAGTGGGCCATAGCCATTAACTGTGCAGATCAGTACTGACAGACAAAATGTTAGCCATCATAATATGTGTAGTGTAATGGGAAGTATGTATATTACATGGCCACTAGCTGGTGGTGGAAGTAATGCCATTATGATGGATATGTGGGAGCCATGGTCCACCACTGGCAGGATACTCAGGTGAATCTGTAATGTAGCATGCCAGAATGCCATAGGTGTGTAATAGGGTTACCTGCAATCAGCTCCTACATATACCACTCTAATGTCAGGCCGTGTCCATATGTGGCACCTGTCTGTTGTAGCAAGGCGGAACAGTGCAGCTGTGCAGGAAGGTGTGAGATTGTGGAGTTGATGTCTGAATGTACCCCACATATCAGTATGCATATGTGTACATATGTCACATATATAATATTTAAAGATATATATGTATATCAGCATTTATGTCCATAAATATACATATAGCCATGTGTAGACATATATATGTGCACATATATATGAAGTCACATATATCTACACACATATAGATAAATATTGATATGCAAATGTCTACATCGGTACAAACACACACATAAACAGATATGTATGATAAGACATGTTCCCTATATCGCTACCACAGTGATGTGTGCAATATGCCAGGCAGCAGCACACATAGCAATACAGACAGATATCAACAGCTGGCAGTGTGTGCACCATGGATGGATATGTCACATGTTAATCCCGTCCTAGCACCACAATGCCCCCGCCTGTGATGTATGCTATGGAGATATGGGGACGTATAGCAGATACACACGTGGAGGTGGTCAGGATTGGTAGATATCGAGACAGTCTACAGGGCTGGTATGTGACACATGTGGTGGGTAAACACCATGGATGGTGTGTGTGGTCTGTGATGTTGATGCACCATGGTCCCCAATATGGGCAAAATGGGAACAAGGATTCCCACCAATTCCCACTCACAACAGCTGTCCATGTCCTGAAAGTACCAGGTTGGATGGCTGAGTAGGAGGAGCATGTTGGGCATGTGAATGTGTACTGGGTGCCTCAGATGGATGTAGCACATCCCTCATGTGTCTGTGGTGCCTGGTATGGAACAGACTCTAGACCTGAGCTCAGGGGACTGGGACATGTTGGTGTGTGCCCGGGGGGGTGGATCAACATCCCCTGGGTGGTTCCACCTGATGGTATGGCTGTAACAGTACATAAGGAGGCCCCAGGTTGGCACACAATGTGATGTGTCCAGGTATCTTGGTCATATGGGTGTGGAGAGGTAGATCAGCTGGCCAATGGAACATATATATGTTATTGTGTCACTGTCATAGTACATATGTTGGTAATAAGAGTCTACACAATCCTGGTACATGTCCAACAGCATGCATAGAACCCCCCCTATTATACAGACTGTCAGATCTGCAGCACTCTCAGAGCAGCCATACCACTGGCATATATGTAACCATAGTGGCCCTGACAATAGCATGGAAGTGAATAGTCTGTAATAGACCGGCAATGTTAGTGTCCACACAGGGGACATGGCTACAATCACATAGCAGAAGGTGTGGTACACTACATGATCTTTCCAAACAGTAGTTAAGCTGTAGCCATACCTAATGAGTTGTGTGTATAGTCTGTTGAAGCTGATATGGTGGGGGAATGACAGAGATGTGGCTGGAAGCACATACACAAGGCTAATATTGATATGTTGCTGTGATAACCTCATACATGTACTGTCGTAACAGGGTTTGTTGCAATGTGTCCTATGAGGGATATGAAGTCAGTAACTGTCAGGGCTTTCACCATCTACAGACTGCAATCCTCACACTACCTTCTGCAGTTCGCAGATACATGCTCAGTGGGTAACACATGACACCAAGGGCACAACATGCTGCCCAGTCAGCAAACGACCCTGCAGATATGAAATCCTCATAAACATAGTACTGACATGGCAGGTATTACAACATGTAGGACAGCCATATCCACACACACACTGTTAAACCAACATTACGCCACATGCAGTATAGCAGCACTTACAGTCTGTAGTCAGGTCAGGCACATCCCCTCCTGTGTGTTGCCTTGTTCCACAGTGTAAGTTGTTAGAGGTAAATCCCCAATCCATCTGAGATGCATTTTGCCAAATGACAGATCTAGTTCCTACCCACAGTGGATGTAAAGGGCCAACACCAAAATGATGTTCCTTGATATTGGAGTGTGTTACCATGCAATTAGCTATGGGAATGTTACCACGGCTGTTTCAGATGCACTCAGCTAGAAGAGGACTGCAATTGGTGCAGAGGCCATCAGCTGATCATGACCATCACTTACAAAATACAAGCTGCTACCTAGCAAAGCAGGTGTACATCCCACAATCACAAGAGAGGGTGTGGGTGGGACAGACAGAGACAAAGTATGTCAGGGAAGGTGTGGGTGAGTAAAACTTAAGCATGTTTGTGTCACACACCTACCAGTACAGGATTTCAAACACCTAACTGACTATGCATAGCTATCACATGTGTATGCAGTTATTGCATGTGCCACATAGTTTACATGTTGGTGAGCTGTCCAGACATATATGTGCTGGTGAGTGACATCTGCAACACTGTTGCAATACAGCAGGTGTAGCACATGGGCCTGTCCACATGAACAGGTGTCAGTGTCAACACAGCCACACTCTGTAAGGGACTCATACACATTGCCACACTTGGCAAGGTAATGAATACACTTCCTAACCAGTTACCTTGCCACAATACAGTAATGCATAGGTATCAATTGGCCCACAGGGGTTATCCTGGGGTTCTATGGTCAAAGGGTATGTGACAGCATCTGACATTAGAGACCATGCTTCAGTATGCCAGTGGGGGTGGTACTGGGTGTGAATGTGGTCGGAAGCATCATACACCACACACACAGACACAGGGTGCTAGTACCGGCATGCATGTGTGCAGTGCTTCACGGGTGTGTAGTGGTTGATGGTGCCAGATGGCTGTACAAGGCTAGGTGAGGGGTATACCTTGGCATCAGGCCACATAAGAATGGTCTGCATTATGGCTAAGGGGTGTAGTGTCTAGAATGGACCACACAAGTGGGTATAATATTTACCACCCAGTCTTCTGGGTTGCTATTGTGCATGGCCAGTGCTGTGCAATGCTTAGCATGTATGTGTTCTATTACGCTGTAACATGGACGGTGTTTGGAATGTGCACAAGTCCCACATTCATGTACAGTGACATGTGGAAGTGTATCTGGTTTGTCTGGCCCATGTTGTGTACACAGAATGTTGTCATCAGATGTGACAGTCCCACCCCCATGTGGCGGGGTCAGGTAATGGACAGCAGGTTGACCCTGCACCTACACTGATAGCATGCTACAGTTATTCCCTGGTGTCAGTGTCATCTGTCCATACAGGGAATGTGTGTAAGGCATGGTATGTCCTTTGTGGATCACATTTGATGAAACCACAGTTGTTGCAGGCACCCAGTGGGAATCATGATGAAGGCACACTGTTATATGCAGTTATAGGATGTACTAATGAGATTACTGGGTTACAGCTTCCCAGAGGTGTATTACTAGGTGGATAAAAATCAGCTGCCTTGCAAAGGTTGAGCATTTGGATTGTGGGGAGTGTGGCTGGCCTAAAAAGCATTGCTCTCAACACGAACACACACACAGTTGCCATGTCTGGGAATAGAACACCTACCTAACTAGTTTATCATACTATAGCAGTTCTCAGTTACAGAATGTGCAACAGGGATTACTAGGCTACAGCTTCCCAGAGGTGTATTACTAGGTGAATGACATCAGCTGCCTAGCAAAGGTTGAGCATTTGGATTGTGGGGAGTGTGACTAGCCTAAAAAGCATTGCTCTCTTCACAGACAGACACACAATTGCCATGTGTGGGAATAGAACTCCTACTTAATTAGTTTAGCACACTACAGCTGTACGCGGTTACAGGATGTGCTACAGATATTACTGGGCTACAGCTTCCCAGAGGTGTATTACTAGGTAGATGACATCAGCTGCCTTGCAAAGGTTGATCATTTGGATTGTGGGGAGTGTTGCTAGCCTAAAAAGTATTGCTCTCTACACAAACAGACACACACACACAGTTGCCATGTCTGGGAATAGAACACGTACCTAATTAGTTTGACACACTACAGTGGTACGCAGTTACAGGATGCGCTTTGGAGATTAATAGGCTACAGCTTCCCAGAGGTGTATTACAGGATGCGCTTCAGAGATTACTAGGCTACAGCTTCCCAGAGGTGTATTACCAGGTGGATGGCATCAGCTGCCTTGCAAAGGTTGAGCATTTGATTGTGGAGAGTGTGGCTAGCCTAAAAAGCATTGTGTTCTACACAGACAGATAGACACACACACAGTTGCCATGTCTGGGAATAGAACTCTTACCCAACTAATTTATCATAGTACAGTGGTATGTAGTTACAGGACAGGCTACGGAGTTTACTAGACTACAGCTTCCCAGAGGTGAATTACTAGGTAGATGACATCAGCTGCCTTGCAAAGGTTGAACATTTGGATTGTGGGAAGTGTGGCTTGCCTAAAAAGCATTGTTCTCTACATAGACAGACACACACTCTTGCAATGTCTGGGAATGTAACCCCTACCTAACTACTTTATCGCACTACAGCAGTACGCAGTTGCAGAACATGCTATAGTGATTACTGGGCTACAGTCTTCACAGAGGTATATTTCTAGGTGGATGACATCAGCAGCCTTGCCTAAGCTGTGCATTTAAATTGTTGTGAGTATGACTACCCTAAAAGGCATTGCTCTCTACACAGTCAAACAGACACACACACAAACACACAGTTGTAAAATCTGGGATTTGAACTCCTACCTAACTAGCTTATCACACTACAGCAGTACACAGTTATGGGATGTGCCATGGAATTACTAGGCCGCCGCTCTCCCAAAGATGTATTTCACATTAGCAGGCTTGTCATAGTAAGGCTATGGGGAGGGCAATGTGTGAGCATGGGCCATTACCCATTCATCTAGGAGTTGACACACCACATGCAGGCACACACAAGGTCATATTTCATAAGTAAGTGTATGCAGTTGCATGACTACTTCCTTGTACAGTCATGTTGCACAGCTGGCATGTGCACCACACAGTCTGTACTGCTGACAGATATTGGTGGCTAGTATCTGCAGTGAGTGACATCTGCACATCATGTGTTTGGGGCCCTTTGACTGCGTGCTGGGTGGGACAGGCATGGATGGCTCCTTGTCACAGTCACCCTCTTCCACACATCTATGTCAAGTCTACCTTTGGCTTATTATAGTATGGTGTCCTTACATATATGTCTGTATTCTTATCCACTGTGTGTGCAAGCTATGAGTGGTGCATACTGACGAGTGCATGCACTAACAACTGCGACTGCCAGATATGTCTGGTCCACTGGTGTTTGCGGACATGGCTGTCATCTGTTAAAATGTGTGAGCATGCCCAGTGTGAACTTTCAGTATGTTTTTGACCTACATTGCCTTCATTTCTCAAAGTTTATGAGCATGCCCAGTATGGCCATCTGTATTGCATGTGTGGGTCAAGTCAAGGTAGTTTGTACTGCAGTGCTGCCATTTGTGTTGCACACCAACAGGTAGAATGCTGTCTCACCAGGGTATCCATCGACCATTTGGCATTGACTGTTACTACATTTCTGCATAGTGGGGGGGGTCACACCTGACTATTTCTACACAGGATTGGGGGAGGCACACCTGACTGTTACTATATGTCTACATAGGATGGTGGGGCACAACTGACACTTGTACACATTTGCTAGAACTGTACTGGTATGTTGGGTACTCCATTTCAGTCTATGGTCTTACCTATCACATTGGCTAGAGCCATACAAGTGTACTACAGATATTAGCTTATAATTACCTACATATTAGTGTCTGACTTCCTAGCCTTCACAACTGACATCCCACTACCTGGCCTGCTGTAGTCAGTCTGTGTAGACCTGGGGGGATTGCTCATAGGCCTCATTCAGAGGCCATAGCACAACATTTGTTTGTGTTTGTCTACACCTGTCCTGCTGGCTCTGACTTTGTTGGGTATGTGACCCCACCCGTCTGGCATGTGTGAGTCACTTACCTTGTGGGTGTCCCAGTATTGAGGGTGGTGCTGCAGGGCTGCCTATAGTTGATGCACATAGTACACTCCCTACACATGGGTAGGCACAGGTAGTGTAATGTTTGGCATCCCTTTTACTGTATGTGAGAGTCAAAGAGAGGTGTTATTCCCTGGGTTCCTCCTGTGTCAATATATGTTCTATGCGTTGCCTCTTTGCCAAGGCCAGGGCATACTGGGCACGCCTCCTTTTGCCTACTGGGGCAGGCTCAGGTTGTTCCTCCTCTGAGTCACTCTGTGCCTGTGCAGGTCTTGGCAATGGTGGGGAGCTATGTGGCCCTGCCCCGTGCTGTTCCTGCTGCAGCTGATTCCGCAGGATCATATTGTGTAGCATGGCACATACAAGGACAATTTGGGTGCATGTAACTGGTGAGTATTGCAAGGCTCCACTGGATGGGTCCAGGCACCAGAACCATGATTTGATCATCCCAAACGCATGCTCTGTTATGATTCTTGTTTGTGCGTGTGCTTCATTATGGAGTTCTTGTTCGGGTGTGTTTGCATTTCTAATGGGTGTCATCAGCCATGGCTCCAGTGCATATCCAGCATCTCCCACTAAGTGACCGTGTGGGATGTCCCCACTGGCAAATCTCTGGTACAGCTGCGTTAGATGCCAGATGTGGAATCATGATAGCTTCCAGGGCAACCAGCACACACGTTCATTATTATGTCCTAAACATCGCACACAACCTGGCAGTTGATGGAGGGGAAGCCCTTGCGGTTGATGCAGACCCTACCCCGCTCACTGGGTGGTGCTTTGATGCATATGTGTATGCAGTCTATAGCACCCACTACCTCAGGGTAATCTGCTATTTGATGGAACAGTTGCATATTGCTGGCCAACACCTCATGGGTGTTGGATGAATATATGTGCTCACCAACATGTACTGACATGGCATCCAGGAATTGGTGGAGTACCCTGGATGCTGATGCCTGTGAGATCCTCATCATATCCCCAGTTGACCTTTGGAAGATACCTGTAGCTAGTATTTTTAGGCCCACACATGCCTTTGTATCCACTGGGATGAGTTCCTCTCTGTTAGTTCTGTGTGTGAGGCATGGCCAGCACAGCTCAACAGTTTGCTGTAGGAGGTCCCTGTCCACCCTATAGCACTCCACTATCTCCAGCTCATGTAGACCTTGGTAGGTTACCCTGGGTCTGTACACTCTTCTCCATCTCTTCACTGTGGGTTGCTCAGCAGCATTCACATCCACACCACCCTCAGCCTCTTCCACATGTTGTTGTATGGTAGCTATTGCAGCCCCTAACATTTTGCAGTTGTGAGTGTTAAAAGTTCCCCACTTGCTTACACCGGTGGTGTCGAGTGTGAGAAAAACTGAAGGGGCAGGTGTTTGCATAGTTTATAGTACTGTTCTGGGCTAGGCTGGTCTGCTGCCTGTGTAATTGGCTGGTTCTGATACATTTCATCTGGCAGCTAAGCTAGTACTCTGATTACCTTCCCACTGCTGTTTTCCCTTCCCATTGGCTTCTGGTTTAAGTCCGAGTGCACACCGCGCAAACAGAGTGCCAAAATGTGTACACTGCTGCTATTTCCTGGTTTAACCTCTTTTTTCTTCCTGTACGACCCGGTGCATGGCACACACACATGTTTAGGCTTTGTAAACACTTATAGGCAGGTTTAGACACTCCCCATAGCTTAGCTGTGCTAAGCTAGGAGCAACCCCGGGCCACAGGGCTCCAATCCGCTTACAGTATGCCTGACACACACCCCCAATGACACCTACCTCCTAGGCTTGCACCCAGCTATTCATACTCTTACACTGTTGGGACCTGCCTCACATCCTGGGGAAAGCTGGGATTTACTATCCTTCTTCTCATTTTCATAGGATTGCCTGCTAATGCATAGTTACATGCCTCACATTGAGTCTCCCCCCTTAGCAACCACTACTTACTGGCCAGGTTGTCTTCTGCCTGCCATTCACTTGCATGGCAGAATACTGATTTTAGTTAGAATGCTTAATTTAGGTTCGTTTTATTATTTTCCCCCGATCCTGTTTGCGTGCCCCTGCCCTACGCTTAAACAGCTGAGATCAGCTAATAAGAATTAAAAGTTGATTTTTTTTTAAGTTTTGTACTGTTTGCAATGCCAATGGCCTTATACTTTGCCATTGGCATGCTTACTACATGATATGCAGCATTTATTTGGTGCTGTCATAGCTCCGTTTTGGATTTTGCAGACATGTACTTGGTTACTAACCGAGTACATTTCTGCTGATTGCACTAGTCCTGCACAGACGATCGCAAGCTTCCTGGATCACAAATTCACCTCATCTGCATGGATTTCTCCTGCAAATGGGGTGAGTTGCATACAAGGGCTTTGTCCATGCAGGATTAGTGCAGGAGTGCTAGTGCATGCCCCTGCAGGCTGTTCCTGGATCGCACACCTGACATATTGCCTGTTTGAGCTCCTGCACCGATCTTGTACGCCGTGCAAGCTTTTGAGAATCTGTGGGATGGTAATGCAAAACCTGTTATTCTTTCAACTTCCTAAGGTTGTAAGAGCAATATTTAAAAAAAGTCTCTATTTTATGGCCTGTGACCCACTGTTATTGTTGGCTTTGTCAAGATTTCTTGTTCTAAGAAGTGTGTGTGTGTGTGTGTGTGTGTGTGTGTGTGTGTGTGTGTGTGTGTGTGTGTGTGTGTGTGTGTGTGTGTGTGTGTGTGTGTGTGTGTGTGCATGTGTGTGTGTGTGTGAGTAAATGTGTATATATACATTGCATCTACCCTTCTCCTAGACTCATCAAAGGCCTTCGATACTGTTTCCCATAACCTTCTCTTGTCCAAACTCTCTTTTCTCAATCTCTCCCCCTCCTCTATTAACTGTTTTTCCAGTTACCTTTCTAATAGAAAACAAGCCATCAAGTAGAACTATTGTACCTCTTCCTTCCTTCACACTTCAACAGGAGTTCCACAAGGCTCTATACTGGGTCCCTTAATTTTTTAACATCTTCATTAATAATTTTCATCAGTGCATTCCCAATACCAAAGTTGTCTAACATGAGGACGATTCCACCATAATTTGCTATGCTCAATCTCTCCCCAAACTCATGCAACTAACACAAGATGCCTTCTCTTGTTCTGAGTCTTGGATGCTGAATAATCACCTTGTTCTCAATGCATCCAAAACCAAAATCATAATCTTTACCACATCTAAAAACACCTCTATAGATAAAAATTCCTTCTCCATAGTCAGTCAGAATAAGATTCACATTGAAATAGTCTCCCATACAAAACTTCTTGTTGTTATCATTGATGAACATTTAAAGTTTGACATTCATGTATAAATTAGTATTAAGAAAACACACCGATAGCTCAGAATGCTGTATCATCACAGCCGTTATCTCACTCCCTTGTCCAAACATATACTCTCTATTTCCTACCTCATCCCCTCCCTCATATGGAGTCACTCTCCTCACCAACCGTCAATCCTCCCTAATGTCAAAACTGTCATCCTGCTACAATAAAATCTCTAGGTTTGGTACTGGGACCATATCCTCTTCCCACCACTGAGATGCACTCCACTCCTTGACCTGGATAGAACTCCCACACTATCTCTCTTACATTCAAATGTTAACTGCTCACAAACTCATTTTCAAACCCTTTAACGGTCCTTCCCTCTCCTCCATACTCACCTTGCATCATCCTAACAGACTACTCAGGTTCAGTAACCAGAACCTCCTCGAAGTGCGCAAATGCTTATGCACACCTGGGCAATTTCTCCTGTCTTTCTCCCTCACTCATCTATGGAATTCATTCCCGTCCCCCACATTTGAATCACCCAAAACCACTCCACCTTCAAGACCCTGCTCCATTCCCATCTCACTTCTCACTGGAAATGCTCATGTTATCA